>NC_047085.1:267728833-267733833 GCF_902459505.1 Geotrypetes seraphini | reverse complement strand
CCGTCCCCAATCTTGCACACAGCATCTTTGCCAAAATTTTACAGTCAGTATTCAGCAAAGAAATGTGCCTCCAGTTTCCCACCCTTGACCCCTCCTTCCCTGGTTTTGCAATTAATACCAAAACTGCCTCCCTCATGGACCTTGACAAGACAGACTGGCAGCCCAGCTCTCCAAACAGCCGCACCAACACCGGTGCCAGCTGCTCGCAAAAGGTTTTATAGAACTCTGCCGTCAATCCATCCAGCCCTGGCATTTTCCCACCTGTCAGTCCGGCGATCGCCTGCTTTACCTCATCCACTGTCCACGGTCTAGTCAGCCCTTCTGCCTCCTCCTTTGTTATCCCCCCATCCACCCCAGGGGTCCCCGCTACATACCCCTCCCACCCTTCCCTACCCGCCTGCCCACCTGCAAAAAGCTGCCCAAAATGCTCCCCCACCACCCTCAAAATCCCTTCCCGTGACTCCTGTTCAATCCCCTCTCCATCCCATAAACACCCCACCTTCCGCCGCCTGACCCTCTCCTTATATGCCCTAAAAGGGTCCGGCGAGATGAAATTCCCATAATCCCGTTCCCACACTAAAGACTTATACCTATCATACTGGAGGTGTTCAATTTCCCCCCTGAGTACTTGAATCCCCTCCCCCTGTTCACCCCCCGCCACCCTCCAGTTCAACTCCTTCCGAAGTGCCAGCAGCTTCCCATCCCTATTCTGCGACACCCTCCTACTTATCTTCCTAAAGAAGCCTTTAATCCTACCCTTAACAACCTCCCACCAGTCCCCCAAGGACCCATACGCACTCTCAACGGACAACTGATCCGTCCAGAACTCCCGAAAACCTGCCTGCACCTGTTCCTCCTGGAGCCAGTTGCTATTGAGCCGCCACAATCCCCTTCCCCATCGCCGGGTTCCTCCCCCCCACCTGAATACTGACCAAGGCGTGATCTGTGAATTCCACATATTCCACTAGGGGAGGGGCCTGACAGTCCTCCCTCCTGACAAAAAATCTATCAAGACGACTACGACATTTCCCCCTACCATAAGTATACCCTCCCCTCTTCCCAAAAACTGTGTAAATATCCACCAATCCCGCCCCCTCCCCCACCTGCATCAAAAATAACTCATCGCAACTTAAGGAAAATTTCCTCCCTTCCCTATCCTCTTGCCTCACCACCGCATTAAAGTCCCCCCCACACCACCCTCCTGGCCGTATATAAATATGGCCGCACCCTGGAAAGGAGAGCCTTACGCTCCCATTTCCTTTGTGGACCGTAGATATTCACCAACCGCAATTCCTCCCCTTCCACCTTGACATCCAATATCAATCCCCTCCCCCCCCCCACTTCCACAGCCCTACGGACCTCCACTGCTCTGGAGCGAAACAACATTGCCACCCCCCCTTATGCCTCCTGGGCCAAAACCCAGTACGATGGCCCCCATTTCCAGTCTCGTTTCGCTTTCCATAGGAAACTTGGGTGATCCACCCTTGTCTCCTGTACCAAAATGACATCCAAGTGTTTGGAAGCCAAGAACTCATATACTATGAACCTCTTCCTCTCCGTACGGAGACTAGCAACGTTTAAAGTTGCGATGGTCAAACCGGGACCCCCCCATCATAAGACTAATTTGGATTTCTTCCCCCCCTTCTCACCACTCCCCTCATCCACACCCCTCTTTACCACCACCCCTGGTGGGACCAGCTCGCCCTCTCCCAGAAACACTTCTTCCCCCATTCCTTCCCCTCCCTTATTCTCCCCTTCCTTGATCACATCTCTCCCTTCCCTGAAAGCATCCCCCCCTACTACCTCCTGACCCACTCCTACATGTTGAACAACCCCACCCCCACCCCTTCCTTCCTCCGTGGCTGCCATCCCACGTTCCTTTTTCCTAATCCGCAGCCTCTCCAATACCACCACCGGGTAAGCACGCTGCTCATCCTCCCCCCCCCTTTCCTCTCCTGGGACTCCCCAGCCCCCACCTCTTCCTCCAGTGCCAAGACACGGAACCGATTACTATCCTCAACCCGAGCCCCCCTTTTACCTCGCAGACGCTTCCCTGTCGTCTTACTGCGTACCTGTTCCCATGTCCCCTCATCCCCTCCCTCTCTCCCATCTCCCTCTTCCTCCCCAGCTTCCTGCACCAACCCTCCCCTACCCTGTCCATTATCCTGACCACCCTCCATGTCCGGTCCCCCCTCCTGATGGCTCTCCTGGGGTAACTTCCCCGGATCCTGCTCCCGGGGTTCCTTCCGTCCCTCACCCTCTTCCCCCCATCCCCCTTCATCCATCCGCCACCGATTATGAGCAGCCTTCGGACACTTACTGAAGGGATGCCCCAGGCACCCGCACAGATTACATCAAATCAGGTCACACTCCTCCCCAATATGCCCTTTCCCTCCACACTTGATACACAGCATGGTAGGACATACTATACTCAAATGCCGGAATGACCCACAACGGAAGCACACTCTGGGCTGCCCCTTGTAAAAGCACTGTATTTGTTCCCTCCCGATAAACGCCACCGGTGGAACATGCTGGATCACGTTGCCTACCTCGTTCAATTTCATATTGGCCGTCCAACTGCCAGCCCAGACCCTACTTGGATCCATGATCTTTTTTTTTTTAGTTCAAATTGTTTTATTAAGTTTCCAAAAATATAATACAAAAGACAACATAAATACAGTAGAGAGAGTATGGTCCATGTACTTACGTGTACGCGCTGTGTAGGAAATGATGACACCTCTGATGTAAGCTTTGAAGGCATCCCAACAAATAATCCAGGAGGTTTGTTCCGGGGTATTGAAGGAGAAGTATTCTTCAATAGCCTTGCGCACATCAATTTTGAATTGTGGATCTTGGAGCAAAGAAGCATTAAAGCGCCATTGTCGGTGTGGTGGTTGAGGCGTACTGCACTGGAGTTGGAGTGAAATGGCCACATGATCTGATACAGATATAGGTAATATGTCAGCAGCTGTAACTGAGTCGCACAAAGCTCTGTCGCGTAAGAAGTAATCTATGCGAGAGTATGACATGTGGGGGTTGGAGTAGAACGTATATCCCCTATCAGAATCATGAGTAGTTCTCCAAATGTCCACTAAGTGTAAATCTGTGATCATGTGATGAAGAGTGAACCACGCTTTAGATTTTTTGTATCTGAATTGGGAGTTTCTGTCAAGTACAGGGTTCAAAACCAGGTTAAAGTCGCCGCCCAATAACAGGTGGGAATCAGAGTCCTGTAAGATCGAGGAAGAGATTCCGTTGAAGAAATCAGGAGAATCTATGTTCGGGCCATATACATTGAATAAAGTTATTTTCCGACCCCCGTGTTCAATTATAACCTTGATCCATCTGCCCTGTAGGTCATGTGAGTAGGCAATAACTTTGATATTTTGATTGTTCCGAACTAGAGTCAACACTCCACCCTTTTTCTCTATGGCAGGAGAGTAAAACGCAGGCAAAGCCCACCTATAGCGAACTTTATCAGATGCTACACTGTCCAGGTGGGTCTCTTGCAGTATGATAATGTCAGGTGTTTGTTGCTCGAGATATAGCAGTATTTTCTTGAGTTTGATCGAGTTGTTTAGCCCTTTAGTATTTAAGGAGATACATTTAAGGGTCATCTGAAAGTGTACAGAGATTAACAGAAAATAGGAGACGGTCTAGCTTAAAAGAGGCAATAAAAGGGGTTAATTGTAAAAATCTGCTGCACAACCTATGGAGAAAAGACATGTTAGTATACTGCATTGCCTGATACAGTAGAGGACCAAAATAACTAAGAAATGACCTAAAGCCATACATTATAAAATCCATGTGCACTGCGAGAGTGAAACAGCAGCTATGAAAGCGAAGCACCCATATGAATGAAACAGTATAATATGCAATGGAAAAAACATGAACTCCAGTGAGAAATAAACAGAGTGCTATGAGAAATACACTAGAACATGTATCAGAACAATTATTGAACTATTGCAGACAGCAAGTTATCATAATACAGACAAGTTGAGTTGAAGCAGCCCCTGAGCAGCAGTTAAACCTGGTGGATGGGGGTGGGAGACTGCAACTCAATAAAGGCAGCTAATTCCTCTGGGTTGGTGTAATCTTTGGTTTGATTGAAGAGAGTAACTCTCATCCTGGCCGGATATAGCATGCCAAATTTAGCATTGAGCTGCTTTAACTGAGGCCGATATGAGAGCAGTTTCTTTCTCCTTGCAGCCGTGGTTTTGCTCAGGTCAGGCAGGAAGAGAATGGTGGCTCCGTCGTGTTTAATAGGTGCTCTGATTTTGGCACGCTGCATAATGTCCAGGACATGCTGGTAACGGAGAAGTTTAATGACCACCGGTCGAGGGAAGCGGTCATTCGGGTTTTTAGCAGAAGGAACTCTGTGTGCCCTCTCTATTTCAAACTCACGATTGAAGGTCAGGTCCAGCAGTTTTGGGATTAAATCCTCCAGGAATTTGACCAGATCGTTGTCATGCGATCCCTCCTTAAGCCCAAGGAGACGAATGTTGCAGCGACGTGATCTGTTATTATTGTCTTCCAGTTCAGCTTCCAAAAAGGCAATTTTCCTGGTTTGTGCTTTCAGATCAGCCACGTGCTGAGAGGTGGCCTCCATTTTATTTTCCAGTGTCTGCACTCGGGTCTGAAGCAGGGAGAAGTCAGTTGTCAGGATGGTTAGCTTTTCATTTATTTCTTCCGTTGCGGTTTTAGTGTCTGAGACTAAATTTTTCAACTCGCGAAGTTCAGCGAGTATCTCCGATGCACTTCCGGTATCGGGTCCCGGCAGCGGCAATTTAGAGGGCGATGGGGGATCAGGTTTGTGACGCTTATTTATCTTTTTATCCGCCATTCCCGCCGAGAAAAAACAGCGATTCTGAACGAGGGTGCTAAGAACTTGCCTGTACTATATTTTTCACACGATTCTGAGAGCCGACGCCGCGCTGCAAAGTTCGATTTTCCGATCGGGTACAGGAGCTCCACGTTTAAGCTGCCATCACACGTGGGCA